>NC_080427.1:37137753-37171176 GCF_029873635.1 Malania oleifera | reverse complement strand
GTTTTCTTCTTTGTTTTCTTTTCTCCCCCCCTTTGCTGGGGCCGTCTGCCCTTCCCCCCCTCCCGGTCCCCCCCTTCCGTTGCAGACAGTCCCTACTCTGTCAGGGTCTGAAGAATCCGAGCTCAGGTTCGATGGTTCGCCTTTTCGAGAATGTTTAACTTGAACAATCAGTAAAGCACAAGATGAGTATTTTCTTTCCCTCTTTTATTTTTCTTGATTGGTTAATGAGATTCAGTCCATCTTGTGACCGATGTTGTCAGCCATTTGCTTAGATCTTGGTGTCTTTGAGTGAGTCCACTAATATTAGGGTTTCATGTGGGTTAGTGGAGTCGAAGATGAGTTGACTCATCTTCGACCCAGTGAGTGAGTATCGGGACGACTCGTGCGAGTCAACCTAGTGAGTGTCCATGTGTTAATTCAGACAAACTCGAGTGAGTTTTAGTAGACCGACCCGGGAGAGGTTAACACGCGTCTGGATAACGTGTCAGTCTTTGGACTTGTGAGAATGGGCTTGAGTGATGTGTTTTGAAATTGGGCCTCGGGTTCGGTTGAGGGTTTCAGTGGGCTTGGTCATGGAGATGGGCCTCGGGTTGGTTTAGAGTTCCTATGGGCTTGGTTAAAAATTCAAAGCCAAGCCCGGGTTTAAAATGTGTACAGACCTAAGATTATATATTTATTTTTTTAAAAATGGGTCAGCCCGCTCATTTATTTAAAACAGGGTTTGACTGATTTTTAAAATGGGTAGGCCCACTCATTTCTTTAAAATAGGGTCTGACTGATTTTTAAAATGGGCCGACCCACTCTCTTTTAAAAACAGGGTCTGACTGATTTTTAAAATGGGTCGGCCCACTCTCTTTTAAAAATAGGGCCCGATTTATTTCTAAATGGGCCGGCCTTTTGGATTAAAAAAAAAATAGAGCCCAAAAGTCCTTAAAATCAAGGAAGCCCAAAAGGATTCTCAAACGAGGCCCAAAGCCAAGGTGTTAGAAGGGGCAAACGGATCTAGACCCGGGTCAGAGACCAATTCTAGGTCTGAGCTCAGGTGTGAGGCCTGAGAGCAGGGGGTACCTACGGTCACATGCACACACAAGTATCACATTAACCAAAAGCAGAGGAAGGGGCTTTAATTTCTTTACCTTTTCTCCTATTCTCCTCCAGTCTTCTTCTCTAGTCCCTGTGTGTGTCTGAGCTTGCCCAGTTGAGAGTCTGTGGCTTGGTGTGGTTCTAAATCAACTATTGAAACCTCTGTGCTCTGGGTTCTGTACTAAGTGAACAGACGAAACCTGCACCTCTACCCAGCTCTGCAATTCAGCAGAGCTTCACTCTCTCTCTCTGGATCCTACAATTCTCTGCAGGGTTTCCTCACTCCTCTCAACTGCTTTCTCTTCCCTCAATTTTTGCAGGGTTTCTCTACTTCCCCCCGGGTAGGTATTTCTTCCTAATTTTTTCAGAGTTTTCCTAAGCTCTCCGGGGTTGCCTGCTACAGTAATGGGACTCCCTATTTATAGGGAGTCCGAGAGGACCTTTGGCGCCAATTCCTCTAACGGAATGTCAGAGGGAATTTTCACCTTTACAGGTGTCATTCCCTCCTTGTGCTTGTGAGTTATTTCTTTTTGAGAATTGTCTTTTAACTAACAAATTGATTCTGTTCTGGTGCACAGGGGAGTTTGAGGAGGTCCATGTGTTAGCACAGGGATGGTGGACATTTTGGGGTGCCTCTATGTGGTAGCACAGGGATGGTGGGCAGGGTATTTTCTCTTTATTTCCTCTTTGTGTTTCCCTTTTCTGCAGCTAATTGATTTCAATTGGTTTTACTTCTCTGTGTGCAGGTGGCTAGGGTGATCTAGGTGTCCACCTAGGACTTGCGGATTTTGAATGCTTCCATATTGGCAAGCCCGAATTGGGGAATTCAGGATCTGCCTTTTGCTTTTTGTGTTTTGCATTTATTTATCTTTTTGTATGCTGATGTATGTACCCTTGAGTAACCCTCCCTTGCAACTTTTATTTGTACCCTCTTCATTGTATTTTTCAAATGTAAACTCTATATGCATTTTCCTTTTTATTTTTCTATATTCTTGGATTTTCATTCCCAATGCATCAGCTCTTCACATGTGCACACGTGCTTTGTGACATGGTGTGCTTTTTACTCAATTCAGACTTGTGGCTGACCAATTTTGATCCAATAGGCACTGTTAATAAAACATGACTTTTGTAGCGACCTCAATTTTATTAACATAAAATGTAAGATAATAATGGAAAAGTCAACCCGAACCCGTGGGTAACGAGGACACCTGTCAATCACAGCGGAAACCTAAGCTGCAATAAAATAAAATCTCAATCATTCAATCATGAAACATAATACTAGAGTTATTTACATTCCTTAAATACTGTATTTATTTATAATCTTCCAAAAAGACAAAATAACACTTGGATCGTATAACAAAAATTTCCTGATCCTAGTTCAACGCTTACTCTTTAAATAGGGAAACTAAACCCACTCAGCAGCAGCCCTGACCCGTCAATCCCTCTGGGTTTCCTGAAAATTATTTAATATTCAGAGGTGAGACACTTCTCAGTAAGGGAAAATAAACTAAATACAGTTGTGTGACAACATGAATATTTAATGCAACTATACATATATAATACATTTCATATTTTCGTAAACGTTCATCATATCATACTAAATAATAGCGTACTTTCATATCTTCTAATAAATCATATCGTATATGAAACATCTGTTATACAGATAATACTGAAAACATACCCAGGATGAATAGTTAATTAATTTCATGTATAACCCCTATGACGGGTTGTGCAGTCCGAAGGCGAGACCTGACAATGGTTGGCCAACCACTGCCGAATCAAATATGTCTGTAAGTATGATGGGTCTGCCACACCCTGGTCTGGACTTCCAGGTGGACGTTCACATTCTACTAAAAGCCACATCCACTATCCATCTCCCACCCCCTCGTGGGGTGGTTAGCACTAATCTGATCATAAACATCTGATCTATAAGCTACGGTACCGAGCCCCTAAACTGAACTAAACTAACATCCTGATTGTGATAACATATAATTCATGATCATACATAATATCATTACGGCCTTGTGCCGAAAATATAGTAATTACGGCCTCGTGCCAAATATAACATAATTACGGCCTCGCGCCAAACATATCATAAATTACGGCCTCGTGCCGAGCATAGCATAAATTACAGCCTCCTGCCGAACATAACATATATATACATGGCCTCGTGCCAGAATCGTTGCAGGTATATACATTCTGAAAATAAATCATTTATCATATATTCATTAAAATCATCACAACATAACTCGTCTTTTCATGATACCTGAATACATGCTTTGCTCGTAAAATCTTCATATCATAATACAATTCTCATAAAATAATATTCATGCCACACATGTGCTGTTAAAAGTCATACTTCGTATTCTAAAATCTTGATTTTCTGGCATCTCATACATACATATACATTTTAATCATCATAGCAATATTTTCTCAATCATACATTTCATTCGTAATAAAAAAATATAACATATGCTTTTCTGAAAATAGATTTACTCATAATTAATAATAATTTGCATGGAAAAATAATTGCTTTAATTTATTCCCTTACCTGACTACTGAGAAAGCCCCTAAAATATCCTAACCTGACCCCCATAGGATTTCCTAATCAATACCCTGAAACTAAAAATTCTCAGTATAAAATTTTAGTATTTTCATGCGTACATCATTTCCTATAACTATCACAAAACCAAATATGGCTTAAAAAGTCTTACCTCAACTCAGGGATGATTTCCAACTTCGTTTTCCCAACGATTCGCTCCTGCAAACTCGTAGAGAACTTCGCTAGGAGCGTCGTGGTGACTTCGGATGGTCGATCCGACATATATTTGGCCCAAAAATGATGAGAGAGAGAGAGAGAGAGAGAGAGAGAGGGCCGAAGGCGAGAAAGAGAGGAGAGTATTAGCTTCTTTAGGAAGTCAAAATCCGGATTTCAATATTTATAGAGCAGGGGAGTTCGTCGACGAGTTACGATCTTTTTCTGTTTCTATTTCTCTCCCTTTTAATTATTCAAATTTCGGGTTGTCACAACTTTAATATCCAAGCAAAATCTGATTTCAAACTTAAGACCCCAAGATTAAAGATTTGACTCTGAAATTACTAAACTCGGTTTAAAATTTAAACACTTTGGCTTGAAGTTCTATAAGCTCAAATGACCCTGTTTAAGAAATAGGAAATGAAATTAAATCATAGACTTGAATTGAAAAAAGGAAAAATCAGGTTTTTAGAATTTAGATATATTTGAGAACTCAGATTTAACTAATGGGATTTTGCAATTAACTGAAGTGAAAGAAGCCTAAACTTAAAAGAAATCTTGTTTTGAAATGCTTAGCCAAAGGGGAAATGGGTTTAAAATTACAGGGTCATGGAAATTGACTTCGCGGACTCGCACTTTGATTCAAGATGACTCAATTTTTTAAGAACCCAACAACTTAACAAAAACGAAGGACTCAAATTTGGATATTACGGGGATTTGAGGTTTCTTTGATTTGAAAATAAAGGGGTTTTGCTCAGGATTCAAAATCAAGTCTTATTTGGCCGGGCTTTCTTGGGGTAGCCTTGTAACGACCTGCTTATCTTAATATAAAATGAAACATAATAAATAAAATAGTCAACCTGCACATGTGGGTATCGGGGACACTTGTCATACATAGCGGAAACCTAAGCAGTAGTAAATTTAAATCACATTTTCGTAACCATAAAATCCAAACACCAGAGTTAACTATATTACCAAATACCTGTGTTTATATACAATCTCCCAAAAATATCAAAATAAACCTAGGATGTCACAACAAAAATCTCCTAATCCTAGATCAGAACTTACCCTTCTAGCAGGGAAGCTCAACTCACTCAGCAGCGGTCCTGACCCGCTGGTCCCTCCAAGTTTCCTGAAAAATCATTTAATATGCGGGGTGAGACACCTCTCAGTAAGGGTAGATAAATTAAAATCAGTTGTGTGGCAACATGAATATTTAATGTTGTAATACATATACCATACATTTCACATAACATAAACATATAATTTCATACTTTCAAGTAATCATACTAATCATATGATATCTGATATAATCTATAATATTGAAAACTACCCAGGATGTATAGTTGGCTGATGTCATGTATTACCCCCCATGATGGGTTGTGCAGCCTGAAAGCGGGACCCGACAATGGCTGGCCGACCACTGCCG
Organism: Malania oleifera; assembly: GCF_029873635.1. Lineage (NCBI taxonomy): Eukaryota > Viridiplantae > Streptophyta > Magnoliopsida > Santalales > Ximeniaceae > Malania > Malania oleifera. The sequence goes on along the minus strand of NC_080427.1, from coordinate 37,165,909 downwards.
AGTCAAAAATGTTTGTAAGTACGATGGGCCCGCCACACCCTGGTTCGAACTGCCAAGTGGAAGTCTACACTCTACACTGAAAACCACATCAACTGTCCATCTCCCACCCCCTCGTGGGGTGGTTAGCACCAATCTGATCGTAGATATCTGATTTATAAGCTACGATATCGTGCTCTTGAAACTGAACTAAACTAACATCCAAGTTCTGATAACATATAGTACATAAACATATATTGTTTATCACAAATCAACTAATAACATTTTTTTGAATCTTACATCAACGTAATAATTACGGCCTCGCGCCAAAAACATGAATAACTACGGCCTCGCACCGAATAACATGAGTAAATTGTAGTATTTTCCCAAACTTACATTTTCTCAATTATACTTATATATAGTCGCATGCTTTCTGAAAATTATTCTACTATTAAATAATATTAATTTCAACGAAAGATAACTGTTTTAATTTATCCCCTTACTTGGCAACTGAAAAGCCCCTCTATAATACTGGTCTTACACCCGTAGGGAACCCTAAGCAGTACCCTGAAAATGATAATTTTCAGAACTAAACTTCAGTATTTATTCGAGTACATCATTTCCTTCAACTGTGGAAAGACCAGATTTCGAATAAATAGTCTTACCTCAACTTAGGGATGAATTCCAACTTGCTTCCACCAACGATCCGCTCCGGCAGATTTGGAGAGAATTTCCCCAAGAGCGTTGTGGTGGCCTCAGATCGTCGATCCGGCGAATGACGGAGCCAAAATCGAAGAGAGAGGAGAGAGAAACTGTAGGGAGAGAGAGAGAGATTTTTTTTTTTTCTAAATTTTTGTGTTAAAAATCCGAGTTTTTCTATTTATAGGGCCATATTTGTTGACAAGACACGTCACGTCATCGACGAGTCCTATGGAAAGTTCGTCGATGAACTTACACCCTTGTTGACGAATTTCAGACTTCCAAAAATTCTCTCTCGGTATCTTCTCGTCGACGAAACTTGGCTTCGTCGATGAGACCCTCTTATACCCTCGTCGATGAATCCCCTGTGTTCGTTGACGAGGTCCTGATGATTTCCCTCGGTTAATACTCCCAAAGTGCAATGTCGCGTTCGTCGATGAAGTCAACTGCCTCCTTCTGTTACTGTTTCCATTTCCCTTCCTCTTTATTATTTAAATACCATTATTATTTGGGTCGTCACAAGCCTGATTAAAATTGGGGTGTCGACAGAAGCATTTACAAGCTTTGTTTGGTAGCATACACTGTGGGACAGGCCTAGTCGTGAATCAAATCCTCAACCAATTTAAAGGAGTGTTAATTTTATGTATTGTCCTTCTTGCCTCTAGGATCTTGGCGTAGGCTATAAAGCCAAACACCCTAAGATGACTCACATTGGGCTTATGAGTACTCCAGGCTTCATGTGGTGTCTTTGTATCAAGACTCTTCCGAGGACACCTATTAAGAAGATAAACTACACATGATACTGCTTCTACCCAAAAACTCTTGGGCACATTCTTATCCTTTAACATGCTTCTGGCCATGTAAGGATCGTGCGGTTCTTCCTCTCAGCTACACAATTCAACTAGGGAGTGTAGGTCGGTGTGAACTGTTTTTGAATCCCTTGCTGCCTAAGGAATTCTAGGAAAGCTTCGTCCTTGTACTCTCCTCCTTGGTCTGATCGGAGTGACTTGATGTGATTGCCACTCTGTTTCTCCACAAGAGCTTTGAACTCTTTGAACTTGTTGAATACTTCTGACTTCCTTTTCAAGAAGTAGACCCAAGTCTTCCTGCTGTAATCGTCAATGAAGGTGAGGAAGTATCGATTCTGTCCATTTGAAAATGGTCTCAATGGACCACACACATCTGCGTGTACTAGCTGGAGCGGCATGGTAGATCTCCAGTCGACTTGCTTTCCAAAGTTGTTTCTGTGTTGCTTGCTCAGAACACAGCTTTCACATATCACATTTGGGTGGTGGATGTTGGGTAAGCCTTTCACCATCTTCTTGCTTCCTAATTGTTTCAAACTTTCAAAATGTAGATGTCCGTACCTAAGATGCCATAGCCAGTCTTTGTCTTTGATGATAGCGCTCAAACACCTTGGCGTATCATGTTGAATGGCGATTAGAAACATTTGATTCTTTGTCATTTGTACTCGAGTAACGAGCTTACCTTGAGCATCTGTTATCACCATCTGCTTATCTTTAAGGCTAATTCGATAGCCTTTCTCCACAAGCTATCAGAGACTAAGTATATTAGTCTTCATGGCTGGCACGTAGTACACATTGGAGATAAAAGTATGGTCTCCATCCTTCCTCTTGATTAGGACATTTCCTCTTCCTCGAACTGGGACTTTAGAGAGATCACCAAATGATATCTCTCCCTAAACTTTCTCATCAAGTTCATTAAATAGGTTCTTGCTACCAGTCATGTGATTGCTGGTTCCAGAGTCAAGGTACCAAACATTTTGGTCCTGATGGGTTGAATTGTGTGCCATCAGCATCAACGATTCTCCTTTGGCTTTCTCATTTTCTGCAAAGTTAGAATTTTCATTTACTTCGTGAGTTTGGGGATGGCCTCTGCACTCATTACTGTAGTGTACGTACTTGTAGCAGTTGTAGCACTGAATGTTTCTTTTGTCTACGTTTAGAAGGTTATTGTATTCCCCTCTTCTTCCTTGTCCTCTGCCTCGTGGGACATAGTTCTGTTAATTGCGTCCATCTCTAGTGGGACCTCTTCCGCCTCTGTCTCCTTCTCTAGAGTCAAAATTTCCATAATTTCTTCCACGAGATCCTCGTCTTCGTCCTCTTCCTCGCTATGACGTCCCCCCTTAATCATATCTATCTGTAGTGAGGGACAACTTCGTTTGGAGGACTTACTCCAGTGCTTTATCATCACTCCTTCTGTTCACTTTCTGCTCATAGGCTTGGAGAAAGCCCACAAGTTCTTCTACGAACATGATTTCCAAATCTTTTGTTTCTTCCATGGTCACAACTATATAATCAAATTTTGGATTCAAAGATCGCAATTTTGTTTCACAAATTTTCTCGTCATTAAGAGTCTCTCCATTTCTTCTCAGTTGATTTGATACTATCATAACTCGTGTATAGTAATTAGCAATAGATTCAGTAGATTTCATTTTTAAGGATTCGAAATCACCTCACAATGTTTGAAAATGAATCTTCTTCACTTTTTCTGCACCTTTGTGTGTTTGATGGAAAGAGTCCCAAACTTCTTTGGATGTCTTGGTGGAGGTGATGATTTCAAACGTGGTCTCATCAAGGCCTTAGTAGATTATGGATTTCGCCTTACAATCCTTCTTTCGAGATCAGCTCGCAAGGTCGTTCTTTGAGCATCAGACATAGCTGCTTCGACTTCTTTTGATGGGCTTTCTTTGTACCCATCTTCAACGATGTCCATGACATCCTGAGCACCTAGAAGGGCTCTCATTTGAATAGACCAGTTGTCATAATTCTTCCGGGTCAATTTTGGAATGACCATTTAGGTAGCATCGTTCGCCATCGGGTTTAATATATCAAAAAACAAAGTGATAGAAATTGATTTTGGCAAATCTGATGCCACCAATGTGTTTAGAAGGATGAAAAACCTTAGGAACCAATTTTGGGTTACAAATAATCGGTTTAAAAATCACTGAACCGGCCAAAACAATTCTAAATCGGGTTTTTTTTTTTAAAAAAAAGGGTTTGACTTAATGGCCATAAGATGGCGTTAGATAATACCGTTAGGACACGTGGCGGATTCTGCGCGTACCGTGTGTCGGCGAGTGGACGCGGGTTGGTAGCTAGGTGGGGTCTTGCTCGCGGGGCTGGACTCGAGTTTCTGGGTCGGGTTGCGGATTGGGTTACGGGTCAGATCTCACCAGCCGGGCGAGGAAGACGCGTGTGGGTGCATGGAGCGCGTGACGTCGACAGTTAGTGTTCTTGCTGGCGCGTGTGGCAGATGTTGTGTCGTTTGTTAGCGAGTGGGAGCGCGTGCGGGGGCTCCTGGACTCCGTTTGAAGCACGGTTTTCACCGTTGAATCGTCTCAACGTGAATTTCACAATGGTATGCTCAATTTTGGATTTTGAGCAACTTTAAATTTGAGGAAAAAATTGAATTTCCCTCTGTGTTTGGCGAATTTCAGCAAACCTGAACGCTCTGATACCACTGATGGGTGGAGGGGACTCACTCAATCACTGGTTGTGATTGAAACTCAGTGAGTATAGCACTCAATTGCGAAATAATTAATTTCAATATGAAAAAAAATACAGAGGAATTCAAGACAAATTCTTTCACTGGTTATTCACCCTCACTACACCACACTACATTACACACACGCACACATCTATTTATAGCAAATTCTAAATCAGAATAATCAACGATAGTGGGCTGGTTGGTGAGGTTGGTGACCGCCCATCTCTAATGTCAATAGAAGCGGCTGGTTAGTGAGGTTGCCGACGAGTCAAGTTTAATTTTCAACATATATGTAGATAAATTTATATTAATGAGTACAATAGACAAAGAATAATATATGTAGAATAATATTTCGGACTTTGCCCTAATCAGCAAAACCTGGGGGTGGAGGACGTTGATCCGTAGGTTTGGTGCTGCACTAGGGGGTCTGAAAGGACTCATTGGTGGCTAAAGTTCCTATGTAATTGAAAAAAAGAAAAAAAAACAACCCATTTCCTCAAAAATAATGAGTGCAATAATTATTTACTCAACAATCATTTTTATAATTAATAAAAATATATTACATATTTCAAAGTTTATTAACATAAATGTGTAAAGAATAATTATTTTGAAATTTTATTTTCAAAATCTATTCCCTTTTTATTCCTATAATCCTATTGAATGGAGCAATAGTTTTTGGTAAGACTTACCCATCACCTCACTTACATCAATGCAGAATTTTCATTACATTTTCAGTACCTTTTTCATCTCATTACAAGATAATAAGATGTGCTGAATTAATCAAGGCTGTGACTCGGGTTTACCTAATAATTTCTTGTCATATTAATTTTTCCGTCATTCTCTCTCAAATCATATCAACTAGCACTAGAATATGCACCCTTGGGAACATAAGATTAGGCTTTCAGAAAATTCTAAATCAAAAAGCCCAATTCCATTTTTCTTTTCATTCCCCGATTTGAACTTAAAAAATGTTGGGAAAGGGAAAGGAAGATAGAAAGGATTTCATATTTTCATATTTTATTATCAAGAAAAGTGAGAAAGAGAATTAAAAAAATACTTGTTTGTCTTATGTATGCTCCTTTGGTATTTAATTCCTCCACGAGAATAAATATTTCTTTCATGCTACGCGTTGAATCAAGTAATTAAGAATATACAAAAAATAGCTATTTTTTTCTACTCTCAATTTTTACATTATACTCCATCTTATTCTAAAGAATAGTTTTTAATATGTGACAACAGAACTTCTATATTAGAGGTATCGAGTTTGAATATTGGTGACGATAGGTAGAGGTATGAAATGGAAATTGGGAAATGGACTTCCTCGTGTTGTACAGTTTAGGATTTCGCCCCTGATCGGCCGAAAAAATGAAATTATCATTTATATTCTTATCAATATTAAGTACAAATACAATTATTTATTATAAAAAAAAAAAAATCAGAAGATTGCAATATTGGAAATTTAGATGCACTTCTTCCCGGCATGTAAGTGGGGTTTTGTTCGGTGCTTTATGAAATTTAGTCATTATTTACGTGTGATACATGACATATTTATTCGGAATTTATAAATGATCAATGCATCCAACTTATTCAAAGTAAAATTAAGAAACCTTCATTTGAGTTTTTTGAGAATAATATCTGTTGCAGCCAAAAATTAAACGACCTTCACGATCCCTGATCACGACCACCTGAAAAGAGATAAATAAGCAAGGCTTGGAGGACCCAGGGTGTACTCCGAGGGATCGCTCCGATGCCTAAGTCAGGGATTGACTTGAGAGGTTTTTTATGCAACAGTAAAGTAGAGTTTAGAATGAGATACCTTAACCTCTTCTCTAAATCCCCATTTATAGTGACGGAGTTTGACCCAAGGGTGATGTGTCATTTATTAGCGAATTATGGTGCAAACGTGAATGGCTCCAGTTGTTATAACGTTGGCGTAGATTGCTCTAGTCATCATGGAGCTGGCGTCAATTGCTCTGCCTGAACAGTTGACATAGGTGGTAATTGCCCTCATCAATGCTGGGCTCTAGTCTCCTTTGGATTTATGGTAAGTGATATATTTGAGATATATCAGTTGTCCACCCATCAGTTTCGAATTTTTGAAGCTGGCTTCCAAAGTTCGAAAGTTGTATTTTTTTTTTTTTTGTCGAGCAGCTCTTCTTGAGGCATTTTGGGCTGCTTGTGGTTTCATGAGTCGTACTATTCTTTTTTGTCATTTCTGGCCTAATGAGCTGTGCTCATATTTTGGGCTGTTTTTAGGCCTCACGAGCGTTGCTCGTCAGTTGGGCCGATTCTTCTTTGCCTAATGAGTTGTGCTCATTTTTTGGGCAGTCTTCTGGCCTCACGAGCGTTGCTCGTCAGTTGGGCCGATTCTTCTTTGCTTAATGAGACGTGCTCATTTTTTGGGCAGTCTTCTAGCCTCACGAGCGTTGCTCGTCAGTTGGGCTGATTTTTCTTTGCCTAATGAGTCGTGCTCATTTTTTGGGCAGTCTTCTAACCTCACGAGCGTTGTTCGTCAGTTGGGCTGATTGTTCTTTGCCTAATGAGTCGTGCTCATTTTTTGGGCAGTCTTCTAGCCTCACGAGCGTTGCTCGTCAGTTGGGCTGATTCTTCTTTGCCTAATGAGTCATGCTCATTTTTTGGGCAGTCTTCTGGCCTCATGAGCGTTGCTCGTCAGTTGGGCTGATTCTTCTTTGCCTAATGAGTCGTGCTCATTTTTTGGGCAGTCTTCTGGCCTCACAAGCGTTGCTCATCAATTGGGCCGATTCTTCCTTACCAAATGAGCTGTGCTCATTTTTTGGGCTATATCTTCAGTAACATTTTGATAATTTATGATGCTGAGATGGTTGTTCAATTCGACAGGTTCTTGCAGTTTTGATTTCATTGGGGTTAAAGATGTGAGTTATGGTATTTTCAATATCAGTTAGGATTCTTAATTGGTTCGAGATGGATTTGTTTCAAAGGGTTTGGATGTGTATGCACCAAGTGTTTGATCATTTATGGCAAAGGGAACTGCAAGTAAGCGTGCAATGTTATAGATTTCGCAGACTATTTTTGTGTTGTCTGTGTCATATGCAGGGTCTATAAACTCAGATTATTCAATTGTATCCCAATTGATTCGTGAGTCCCATGTTGGATGGGGTTGTGAGTGCAATGGTAGATTGAAGTTTGAGATTGAGATCTGCGAGATGTCTACCATTGACAACGATGATTTTGTTACTGTTTGTTTTGATTATGGTGTGGATTGTTCAGCTGATTGGGCTCCAGGTGCTCGATCAAATGTCACTAAGGAGCTTGATTTTTCTGTTTGAGGTTTTTCCAATTGCAGTTGCTACAATTATGCAATTTCAGTGTGCATTGCAATTTCAACTCAAATTTTCAATTGTAATTTCAAATTCACTATTTAGAGCACTGTTCAGTGCACATGAATGTGTAAGAGTCATTATTGTTGACCCCATGGTACATTCGGCTAACCCATTCGAATTTTAAAGTTTGGCTTTGTTTATTTGAATGGCAGTGTAACTGTCATGACCCCACTATGCATTTAGTGCATAGGTCACTGTTCAATCAATTAAATATCTTGAACATCCTATTATTATTAGTCATTAAGGCAGAGATCTTCGAGCATTGAAACTATGACATCTATTTATTTTATTTTTTTTTTAAATTATTATTGTATGATGGAGAAAAAATCATACCTTGAGAATAGACACGTTGGCTACATAAATCTTGTGCATAGAAACATCAATTGTAGTCGGATTCGTATTAGATCCGGAATTTCCCAATATCGCAAGCTGTGTTCCGGTTATTCGTCCGTCAATTTTATTACTTGGCTTTTTCAATGCGAGTAAAGCGTCATTGATGTGCTTGAACGAATTAAACCCGTACCCTTTACTTTTCCCGGTGACCTTGCCAAGGATCGCGATGGCTTCTTCGAGGTCACCATAGGTGGAGAAGAGATTGTGGAGGTTCTTGATGGTAGTGTCCCATCCAATTCCGCGAATGAAGAGTTTGCACTGGGTAGGATCCTAATTGGCGATGGATCAGACGGCATCAAGTACATCTAGGTGTCAGACGGTGGTATTTCAAACGATCTTAATTGAGCCAATGCATCCACCTTCAATTATCTGATATAGTCATGATCAAGGATTGAAAGAGAAAACCTCTCAAGAAGTTCCCACAGACGGCACCAACTGTTGCAGCCAAAAATTGAACGACCTTCACGATCCCTGATCACGACCACCTGAAAAGAGATAAATAAGTAAGGCTTGGAGGACCCGGGGTGTACTCCGGGGGATCGCTCCGATGCCTAAGTCAGGGATTGACTTGAGAGGTTTTTTATGCAACAGTAAAGTAGAGTTTTTAATGAGATACCTTAGCCTCTTCTCTGAATCCCCATTTATAGTGATGGAGTTTGACCCAAGGGCGATGTGTCATTTATTAGCGAATTATGGCGCAAACGTGAATCGCTCCTGTTGTTATAACGTTGGCGTAGATTGCTCTAGTCATCATGGAGCTGGCGTCAATTGCTCTGCCTGAGTAGTTGACATAGGTGGTAATTGCCCTCATCAATGCTGGGTTCCATCTCCTTTGGATTTATGGTAAGTGATATATTTGAGGTATATCAGTTGTCCCACCATCAGTTTCGAATTTTTGAAGCTGGCTTCCAAAGTTCGAAAATTGTATTTTTTTTTTTTTTTGTCGAGCAGCTCTTCTTGAGGCATTTTGGGCTGCTTGTGGTTTCATGAGTCGTGCTCTTCTTTTTTGTCATTTCTGGCCTAATGAGTTGTGCTCATATTTTGGGCTGTTTTTAGGCCTCACGAGCGTTGCTCATCAGTTGGGCCGATTCTTCTTTGCCTAATGAGTTGTGCTCATTTTTTGGGTAGTCTTCTGGCCTCACGAGCGTTGCTCGTCAGTTGGGCCGATTCTTCTTTGCCTAATGAGATGTGCTCATTTTTTGGGTAGTCTTCTAGCCTCATGAGCGTTGCTCGTCAGTTGGGCTGATTTTTCTTTGCCTAATGAGTCGTGCTCATTTTTTGGGCAGTCTTCTAGCCTCACGGGCGTTGCACGTTAGTTGGGCTGATTCTTCTTTGCCTAATGAGTCGTGCTCATTTTTTGGGCAGTTTTCTGACCTCACGAGCATTGCTCATCAGTTGGGCCGATTCTTCCTTTCCTAATGAGTTGTGTTCATTTTTTGGGTAGTCTTCTAGTCTCACAAGCGTTGCTCGTTAGTTGGGCTGATTTTTCTGTGCCTAATGAGTCGTGCTCATTTTTTGGGCAGTCTTCTAGCCTCACGGGCGTTGCTCGTTAGTTGGGCTGATTCTTCTTTGCCTAATGAGTCGTGCTCATTTTTTGGGCAGTTTTCTGACCTCACGAACATTGCTCATAAGTTGGGCTGATTCTTCCTTACCTAATGAGCTGTGCTCATTTTTTGGGCAGTCTTCTAGCCTTACGAGCGTTGCTCGTCAGTTGGGCTGATTTTTCTTTGCCTAATGAGTCGTGCTCATTTTTTGGGCAGTCTTCTAGCCTCACGGGCGTTGCTCGTCAGTTGGGCTGATTGTTCTTTGCCTAATGAGTCGTGCTCATTTTTTGGGCAGTCTTCTAGCCTCACGATCGTTGCTCGTCAGTTAGGCTGATTCTTCTTTGCCTAATGAGTCGTGCTCATTTTTTGGGCAGTCTTCTGACCTCACGAGCATTGCTAATCAGTTGGGCCGATTCTTCCTTACCTAATGAGCTGTGCTCATTTTCTGGGCTATATCTTCAGTAACATTTTGATAATTTATGATGCTGAGATGGTTGTTCAATTCGACAGGTTCTTGCAGTTTTGATTTCATTGGGGTTAAAGATGTGAGTTATGGTATTTTCAATATCAGTTAGGATTCTTAATCGGTTCGAGATGGATTTGTTTCAAAGGGTTTGGATGTGTATGCACCAAGTGTTCGATCATTTATGGCAAAGGGAACTGCAAGTAAGCGTGCAATGTTATAGATTTCGCAGACTATTTTTGTGTTGTCTGTGTCCTATGTGGGGTCTATAAACTCAGATTATTCAATTGTAGTCCAGTTGATTCATGAGTCCCATATTGGATGGGGTTATGAGTGCAATGGTAGATTGAAGTTTGAGATTGAGATCTGCGAGATGTCTACCATTGACGATGGTGATTTTGTTACTGTTTGTTTTGATTATGGTGTGGATTGTTCGGCTGATTGGGCTCCAGGTGCTCGATAGAATGTCACTAAGGAGCTTGATTTTTCTACTTGAGGTTTTGCCGATTGTAGTTGCTACAATTGTGCAATTTCAATGTGCGTTGTAATTTCAACTCAAATTCCCAATAGCAATTTCAAATTCACTATTCAGAGCACTGTTCAACGCACATGAATGTACAAAAGTCATTATTACCAAACCCATGGTGCATTCGGCCAACCCATTGGAATTTCAAAGTTTGGCTTTATTTATTTGACTTGCAGTGCAGCTATTATGACCCCACTATGCATTTGGTGCATAGGTCATTGTTCAAATAATTAAATAACTTGAACATCCTATTAATTATTATTAACCATTAAGATGGAGCTTTTGAAGGGTTGAAACTATGACATCTATTTGTTTTTTTTAGAATTATTATTGTATGATGGAGAAAAAATTATACCTTGAGAATAGGCACGTTGGCTACATAAATCTTGCGCATAGAAACATCAATTATAGTCGGATTCGTATTAGATCCGGAATTTCCCAATATCGCAAGCTGGGTCTCGGTTATTCGTCCGTCAATTTTATTACTTGGCTTTTTCAATGCGAGTAAAGTGTCATTGATGTGCTTGAATGTAATAAACCCGTACCCTTTTACTTTTCCCGGTGACTTTGCCAAGGATCGCGATGGCTTCTTCGAGGTCACCATAGGTGGAGAAGAGATTGTGGAGGTTCTTGATGGTAGTGTCCCATCCAACATGGGACTCACGAATCAACTGGGATACAATTGAATAATCTGAGTTTATAGACCCCACATATGACACAGACAACACAAAAATAGTCTGCGAAATCTATAACATTGCACGCTTACTTGCAGTTCCCTTTGCCATAAATGATCAAACACTTGGTGCATACACATCCAAACCCTTTGAAACAAATCCATCTCGAACCGATTAAGAATCCTAACTGATATTGAAAATACCATAACTCACATCTTTAACCCCAATGAAATCAAAACTGCAAAAACCTGTCAAATTGAACAACCATCCCAGCATCATAATTATCAAAATGTTACTGAAGATATAACCCAAAAAATGAGCACAGCTCATCAGGTAAGGAAGAATTGGCCCAACTGATGAGCAATGCTCATGAGGCCAGAAGACTGCCCAAAAAATGAGCACGACTCATTAGGCAAAGAAGAACCAGCCCAACTGACGAGCAACGCTCGTGAGGCTAGAAAACTGCCCAAAAAATGAGCACGACTCATTAGGCAAAGAAGAACCAGCCCAACTAACGAGCAACGCTCGTGAGGCTAGAAGACTGCCCAAAAAATGAGCACGACTCATTAGGCAAAGAAGAATCAGCCCAACTGACGAGCAACGCTCGTGAGGCTAGAAGATTGCCCAAAAAATGAGCACATCTCATTAGGCAAAGAAGAATGTGCCTAACTGATGAGCAACGCTCGTGAGGCCAGAAGACTGCCCAAAAAATGAACACAACTCATTAGGTAAAGAAGAATTGGCCAACTGACGAGCAACGCTCGTGAGGCCTAAAAACAGCCCAAAATATAAGCACAGCTCATTAGGCCAAAAATGACAAAAAAGAAGAGCTCGACTCATGAAACCACAAGCATCCCAAAATGCCTCAAGAAGAGCTGCTCGACAAAAACAAAAAAAAAATACAACTTTCGAACTTTGGAAGCCAGCTTCAAAAATTCGAAACTGAAGGGGGGACAACTGATATACCTTAAATATATCACTTACCATAAATCCAAAGGAGACTAGAGCCTAGCATTGATGAGGGCAATTACCACTTAAGTCAACTGCTCAGGCAGAGCAATTGACGCTAGTTCCATGATGACTAGAGCAATCTACGCCAACGTTATAACAACTGGAGCGATTCATGTTTGCGCCATAATTCGCTAATAAATGGTACATCACCCTTAGGTCAAACTCTATCACTATAAATGGGGATTTAGAGAAGAGGCTAAGGTATCTCATTCTAAACTCTACTTTACTGTTGCATAAAAAACCTCTCAAGTCAATCCCTGACTTAGGCATCGGAGCGATCCCCCGGAGTACACCCCGGGTCCTCCAAGCCTTGCTTATTTATCTCTTTTTAGGTGGTCGTGATCAGGGATCATGAAGGTCTTTTAATTTTTGGCTGCAACATAAATATATCATAAATCTATTGAACAAAAATATAATTTTGCACATGATTAATATTTGATTTTTAAAATTTTTAATCATGTGAAAACAACTTTTCAAATTTAACACTATTTGATATTGAAAGAAATATATTGAAGAATAAATTTATTTTTTTCTTTTTTCAACCAAAACTTTTATCTAAACAAAGGGTAAATAATTTTTTCAATAAAAGCTGAATCTTTTAAGTGATAGATTGAAAGTTATCTATCATATACAATATAACTAATTACACATTATTATTTTAAAATTCATGACCTTGATTTTTTTATTTAAAAATAATTTAGATCTAATAAAGGATTAGCAAATTATATATTCAAAGATGAGAACCATTTCAATTTTTTTTTTAAAAATAAAATAAAATACAAAATTCAAAGTTCAAAGTAGCTATTCAATTGAATTTGCGCGTTTAGGTCAATGGTTTATCTTCAAACTCCCACTATACAAAGGTTTATTTATTTATTTATTTTTATAAACATACATACAATGCATTTAGAAGTTTAGCATGAAAATGCTAAATTTAAAATGATTTTTTTAATAAAAAAGAATAAAAAACACATTACATTTTATAAAAATTCATGTAAATTCAAATCCATAATTAAAATTTATGTTCCAAGGCATAGTCATACATTACTTTTTTTGAGTCAAAATAAATAAGAACTTTCTTTTTGGAGTCGTATTACAAAAGTGTGTTCTTTTTTTGGTTGTTTGGCTAGATTAGGTTAATTGAAGCATTTTCGGGCTTTGTTTGATATCATACACTGTGGGGGACAGGGCTAGTAGTGAATCAAATCCTCAACCAATTTAAAGGAGTGTTAATTTTATGCACAAACACCTTTTAATGATGTTGTAAAAGAAATAAGGATGTGGAGATGATTGAATATAAATGAAGCAGGCTCATTATGCTAGCCCCATCGAAGGCGTTAGGTAGATGCTTTTTTTTACAAAGGGTACCTCAATCAAATAGAAAATTTAAGGAAGGGAATCATAAAATATTGTAGAAATTCGTAGAAGGGGAAAGATAAGGAGAGAGGTAAACATACACACTTAGAAGAGGGAAGAAGAAGATAGAGCGGAATAGAATAAGGATAGTGACATTGGGTAATTTAGCATTGGACTAATTGTATATTGATATGTTGGATTGAATTGGAGGTCTGTTTTACCCCAAAATGTACACATATTTATAAATCATACATTCAGGATATTAATCCTAATCATAAAAAACATAATCATGAATTCAGGAAGTTTCTAAATACTAAGGAACCTAATTACTACAATTAACTTCTTTTTTCTAGTCTCGCTTGGTGGTCCCTTGTAATTTATCAGACACTTAAACGATAAGTGGTTCACCTCCTAGATTTTTGTTTGTCACATGACTAATGGTTAAGCCCTATCACCATATTTTAAGAGGGTGTACAAAGATTACACAAACATAACCCTCAATTATTGCTTCATTATTTTGAATTTAATGTTCATAAATAAGCAACATAACATTTATTATTATTATTATTATTATTATTATACCCTTTAGCCGTGAAGTATGTACTACCTTCAGTGTCTTCTTAGGTCAAATAGTTTCACGATTAACCAAGTTATAAGTGAGGCATCCTAGTATCTTAGCCTAAGAGTACACTTGACTAATCAAGGATCGAGAATAAGAATCCATATACTATATTTAGGCGAAGCCAAAAACTAATCCTTACTTGACTCAATAGTTTCACCGTTGGATGCATCCATATCTACGTTAAGTATTACCTTAATAATCCTAGCCTTAACATAAGGAGTTAAGTTTGCACAATCAACCTACTTGGGGCACCTTTTTAAGGGACTTGCGGACTAGCCTTAAGATCCGACTATAGTGCATAAGGATGACAAAAAAACATAATCTGACCATACAAACCTTAATAACGTGATTAGGATTATACCTGCAAGATCTGTCTGATTTGATCCCGAATCTACAAATACGAAAAAAGCTCTTGAAGACGACCAGTAATCTTCTACTGTATTCCTTTAACACGTCTTGCTCCTGAGAGAGTGGGCTCATAAGTGGTTGCTAGGGTTTTCTTCTCTCACGAAAATGTCTGCCTTTATGAGAGTTCGCTCGTCTCACCCTAACTGCTAAATGGAGCACATGTATATAGGCTACAATAGAGACCTCTGGGCAAATATGACTAGGGCTTCCCACGTAATGAAAAATTCTCAATCCGAACCAAAATCATCCTTAATTACGTTAATTATAATTCATACCACTAAAGAATTATAATTACACTCTCTATCATATTCGAAATTAAATTTCTTCGAAATTCAATTCGAAATTAAATTTCGAACTCCTATTATTTAATGCTTATTTATCTCCTCACGTAAAGATTACAGATACCCGTCTATTAAATTAAATTATTGACAATTTAATTAATTGATATATTAATTTCCTAAGACCTTCCCCTTAACTTATTTGATGTGTTGCATTCAAAATCTACTTGTAGGGTTTGACACAATCAAAACTTATAAGCTTCCTCAAGGGGGTATCATCAATCCCGATACTGGGACGTGGATTCCATCAATAATTAATGTTCACCATACACATAATCTCATCGCCCAACTCATTGAGTTTTTTGACCCATAAAGAATCTCACTTTTCTATAAATCAAAGTAATAAACACTATATGCACGTGTCCAATAATCATATCAGGATTAAGAACATAAGTACTCTTAATGACCATGAGGTATTAATTGTTTTATATAATCAGTATAAAAACAATTACCCCAAGACGATCATGTTCAATACACACAAAGTGTACTAGCACAAGGAGTTGGAAATGTATCATTCCCAATAGTCAAGACAAACCTATTAAAACCTTATGTTACAGTCATACCAATGGTGTGTCCAATTTCATTTAAGACTGTGAACAATAAACTTATATTCTATAAGAACTGATGATCTAATCTTCTCTACACACTAGATCACCTACTATATAGAATAAAAGACACACATGCATAATCATTAAATAAATAATGTCAGGCAAATAAATGCTCACAGAGATTCTCATTAAAATTGAATAATTGAAGTTATTAATAAGGACTAAAACCAATTACATAAAGCATGTCTTTCAGTATAAATCCCTAACACCTTTGTGATCATTAAGATATTCTTTACCTCAAAGATCATTAAAACATTCATCAATGGTGAAACCTAATTCTTCATCTCCTTGTATATAATCAAACAGCATGAGAGTCTTATAATCCTTATAGTCAGCAACATCTATCGATGGATTCTTATGTTTCTCGTGCTATAGAGTGTGGCCAAAATCATCATGGACAATAGCTCAGCCAAAAGAAAATCGTGAAGAGATCGACACATGCCTCCAAGTGTACACCTGACAAAGAGCAAGTTGGTCGAAACTCATATAGATCACAATAGTTATTGGTAATGATTCGTCAATCATTGTCTTTATTGTACTTGCTATCTTGTGAGAGGTGTGAGAAATTACACGAAGATTTTCTTTGATATTTTGTTACCAAATGGCACCAAAATAACATTGGTGAGTTTGGTTAACATTAGCAATATAGCTTATTTACTGATAATCTATCATCTACTTCTGGTACATGACATATAAAAGGTCCCACTTGATGTGCTAAAAAGAGAAGGTGTTTATAACAAATGCGTACAAGCACCATTTTGATGATTTAGAGGTTGGTGATTTGTTATGAACATGGAGAGTTATGTGATAACGAACTCATGATGCCAACTCTTGTCAGAAGTGTTGGGAAGAGTCCTATTACACAAGGGGAAGTCTCTTGTGAGTTGTGACATAGAGATTTAAAAGTAGGAATTCATGGAAAGAGGAAAAGAAAGGAGGGAGGTGAACAAGCACATGTTAGAAGAGAGAAGAAGTAGATAAAGGAGATTAGAGCAAGGACAAATGAAAAAAAATAAGAGAGATAGGGGTAAATGGGTAGTGGTACTAGGTCATTTAAATAAGTTGAATTGAGTTGTAAGGAGCCTATTTATTATAATTTACTTCTCCCTCTAGTCTCTCTTGAGTAGCCCCTTATAATCTTTCGAATGCCTAATTTTCTATCAATCACATGACTGATCATTAGGCACTTATCACTTTATTCCAAGATTACATAAGCAACATAATAAAAGGTTGACCTATCATTTGTCTCTGACTAGTAGAGGATTCACAATCTTAATTAGTAACAAAAAATATTATATTATGTCATCCTCTTGATTAAGGTTTGTTAGCCTTAGAGGCTATATAATCATATTTAATGTGTTTTAATGATATTCATTTGTAATTCTAAGTGTAACATATCTTTCCAGATCAAGTTAGTATAGGTACAAGTGACAAATACATGAAGATACTAGATCAAAGGCAAAGATCAAACCAAGTGGGCGTTCAAGTAGGAAAAATCAAGGTGGACAGTCACTTGGAAGAATTCAAGCACATCTAAATGAAGCAAGTGTAAAATGATATGTAATAAGGAGTGTTTGAGGTAGGAACTACTGTAACTTTTGCAGTATTGTTTCACGTAGGATTATTGAGCAGGAGTTGAGCAATTGCATATGCATACTAGTTTATAAAGCATACAATTTTATTCGTATGAGTTTTTCAAAGACAAAAACAAAAACTTAAGCAATTGCATAGACTACTACATTCTTTAAAGAGTATAGAGTATTTCCCCAAATCATAAGTTTTGTACTCATGAGTTTTCAAAGTACAAAATAAAGAGTTTTGTGAAAATATCCTATACTCAAATGTATTTTTAGATGAGATAAGTTTTAAATTATATTAGTGTTATAATCTTTTAAAAGCTTGATCTTGGTTGGGTTTAAAACCTCATTTATGCACCTCTCAAATTTCTCAAACACCCTTCAGTATTTGAAGCATAAATTTTGTTAAAAGACTCCAAAAATGGTGATCTTTGTATCTACGAAAAATTAAGAAAAAATCCCATAACTTTCATGTTGAAGAATTTTTCAATTTAGGGGCAATCAATCACTGATTGGGCAAACAATCGACTAATTTGGGCAATCAGTTAACTAATTGAGGTAGTAGCTAAATATGATGAATCAGTTGACTAATTGGGGCAATCAGTCGACTGATTAGGCAGTAGCTAAATATGATGAATCAGTTGACTAATTGGGTTAAAAAGTCAAGTTTGTGTTGGGATTCAGTCCCCAATGGCTATAAATGACTAGTTTTCAAAGTAAACATATAATATATCATCCCAACGATCATACAATGGCTAGTAACCCATTTTACCTATAAATACAAGTCCAAAGACTTGTTTTAAACATTGATTTAGTAGTTCATATATCATTCCCAAGCACACCACATTTTAATTCATATTTCAAGTGCTCAACTTCTCTCTTGCTCCTTAACTTTGTTGTGAATCATTACTTTGAGAGAGTTGTGTGAGGTTTTGATTGTAATACCCCAACCCTGAAGGATTTGAGATATTTACTTTTTACCATTGATTTAAAGCGAAAGTAAATAAACTCAATTATTATTAAACCAGAACGTTAATTAACCGTATTACAATAATTTATTTTCAAAAAAAGAAAAATTACACAATAGATAATCATCTGGAATCATACTAATATTTCTAATAAATCCTTATTTTTCTATCCCACTCGCATGCTTGCTATGCTTGATTTCCGATATGCCCTTCAGAGTCATCTGAAATGTAAAATATGATTGGGGTGAGACGACGCTCAGTAAGTAAATAAGATTATTTTTAGTGTGTGGCCAAAATGAGCTTTTAAAAATTTCGTAAAAATAATATTTAATACTATAATTTCAAAATTGCTTTTAAAATAAATGTAAATTTAAAAATTTTGGCATAAAACTTTTACCGTCAATTATAGCAATAAAATTTAATAACCATATACTGTAACTGTTAAATTAAACTTTTAACTTTATAACTGTAAAAATATTTAATCATATACATATATATATATATACTTTTCCTTGTACGTTTCCTTTAAATCATCATTTAGGCACAAGAATAACCCTTTTAATATAAATATATATTTTTCCTTCAAATCATCAATAACTCTATACACATAATTAAATATGTATAAATAAATATATATATATATATATATATATATATATTGTAAAAATCACCCTTAGGCCTGTTAACCGTAAGTCATGTTTACCCCCATGACTGAGTTGTGCGGTCCGAAAACTGGACTTAGCTGGCTAACCGACCAAACTAAATCAACGTACATAAACATTAAGTGAGATTTTCTTTATTAAGTCCTGGTCCGGAACCAGGTGTGCACTTAGGAGAAATTCACTACCATATATAACCACTCTGTAAACAGCGTGGGTGCACTCTGATCCGTTTAAAGTTTAAACTGCGGTTCCGAACATGTGTAACTTTGAACTTCCTTTGCCATAAGGGGTTTTAAAACCATCTTATTGTAATTTATACAATTTAAAATAATCTCGTGAAAATCTCATTTTTACTCATATTTTCATGAAACATTAAACGTAGAAATAAACTCATGCCACACAATTTTTGTATTATATATATGTGTGTGTGTGTGTATATATATATATATATATATATATATATATATATATATATTTGAATAGAAAGAAATGCTGAAAATTACCCGAGTGGATTAGAACATTTCTTAACCCAAAAATAAATGCTGAAAATCGATCTCTCGTCACAAACCGTGTAGATCATTATAGTATTTTTCTATAGATCCGCCTGCTTGTTTCACTTGAGATACACGACGTTGGAGCTCGTATACCTGCGAGGTGTTAGTTCCATCGAAGTATGTTGTGGCAGCAAAATCCCATACCTGTTTAGCCATTGGGTAGCAAATAAAGTTTACGACCAAGGAATGATCCATGGAGTTGATCAACCAGTCTTTCACCATGGTATTCTCAGTGCGCCACTTACAAAAGGAGGGGTCAGTTTATGGAGGTTGGGAGTAGTCTCCATTGATGTATCCCAGTTTGTCTTTTCCTGAGATATACATCTCAACAACCTGGGACCATAATCCATAGTTGGAACCATCCAACTTGATACTGATTGGAACCATCGGGGAATCAGTGATGGGAGAGGAAGAGGTCTGGACCCCTAACAAAACCTCCGTCATTTTTTATGTTAGATTATCCAGGATTTTTTCGGTGGAGTCAGCCATGAAGGCCGAGCAAAATCTTGACCCCTACCTGATCAAAAATAGGGAACCCAAGATCACGCTCTGATATCATGTCAAACGTAACTTTCATTCATCCCATTTCCATAAAATTGAGTACAAAATATAGAGATATAAGAAACTAATTTAGGAAGCTATTCTATGTCTGTGCAATATTTATGGCTACAATCATATTTGACCCTTGAATGAAGGAATTCCTAAATCAAAGATTTCCATAGTTGGCTTATTGCGGGACTCACGCCAACATCACTTACATTTGATTTTTTTTTTTCATTAATTTTTAACCATTTTGAAACAAATTTTTGGTTTTAGTAGTATTTGATATAGAGAGAAATATAGTAGAAATGAGTTTCTTTTTTATTTTCTTTTTCTTTTCTTTTTCCAACCAAAATCCTTAATCCAAATTGACCCCAAGGAATCGTTTGGTAAGCAACATAAAAAATATTCTTATGAAATTTTTGTAGAAAGGGTGTTTTTTGGAATATCATTCTTGTAAATAGAGTGTCTGTCTCATGAAAATATTTTTATTTGGTTTACACTGTAAAATTTTCAGGTATATACACAAGATTCCCATAACATGAAAATCCTATTGTGTATTTTAAGTAAATGACTATTATGCCCTTAACAGGTGTATAATGAATATCTAAAGAATAACTGTATATTCCAAAATAAAAACCTACTAAGAATATGTACGTACGCCCCTGGGCTCCTGAATTTACCCTTCCTTTGGAGTTGTGAGGTCAACTTCAAGGGACGCAGGATTAGTCATGTGGAACGTAAAACGAACACATGGATACCCGGTGCGTAATCTAAAAAAAAAAAAAAGAATATGTACTTAATTAAATTTATATCCTAAAATTTTCAACAATTATAAATTTAAAAGACTTAACACTTAATAAATGATTAATAGAATTAATTGAGGGCAATATAGTATCTAAAAATATTAATTATTATATTATTTTTTTATAAAACAATAATAATAGTAATTTTATTTAATAAGTTTACAAATGTCAATTAAAATATAAAGTAACATAAATGTTAACACATTTAACAGATACGTTAAATATTTTTTGATGAAAAATTAATTAAATTTTTTTTAGTCTTTGTGATTAATATTTTGTAATATTTATAATTAAAAACTAATAAAATTATGCTAATTAATTTTTTAATTTTCATTTTAAATTTTCTAATTAAAATTTTAATTGCTTCCTAACTAAGAACTCATTGAATTTTAATTAAAAAAATTTAAAATTTAATTAATATTTTTAATTAAAATTATATATAATTTTTCTAATTAAAATAATTAATTTATGCTATTTTAAATTTTTTATTTTTACATTATTAGTAATTTATTATTTATCTAATACTCAAGTGTGATTATATTATATTATGTGGCATTATTGCCAAAAAGTCAAATAATGACAACAATTTGGTCCAAAAAGTAGAATTAGCATAAACTTATCTATGGCGTTGGTGGGGAAAAGGATGGTCATGGTTCCATGGGAATACATATCTTCAAAAGAATGTGAAAAGCTTTTGGCATCTCAAGAAAAGTCTTTAAAAATTTTAATTATCAGGATAAATTTTTATTTTTTTACCAAACTTCTCGATAAATCAAAGTCTTTAATCTAAAGAATAATGGTGTGCTATCATATTTTATATAATGATTTTATGAACCTTGAATAGCCAAATATGGCTTGCTTACATTTGTGATTTATAAGCTCTTTATAGGTTTATCGATAAGTTTGAATTAGACCTCCTAAGTTACTCATGGACTTATTCAAAGGCTCGAGTTGGAATAACCTCAAAGAAGTCAATTTACCGTTTATATGATTTCAGTGTCTTTTTTTATCTTATAATATTTTGTCTTTCACTATTTTTATATTTTTCAAAATTTTAATTCAACAAATCTAACCTTAATTCTTTAGTTTGAGTATTAATAATTAGGAGGTAAAAGTTTTATTGTGAGTTCATTCAATTCACTCTGAAAAATTTAGTTTCATGCTTACACTTTTGCATCCTTGTTTCATAAGTTTACCAAATAAATTTATTTTCAAAATAATTAAAAATTGATCTTAATACATTAAAATAGAAAAGGAAAAGTGTAAACAGTCCAAATGGATAATAGAAAAAAAAAAAAAAAAGTATAAGGATGTTTAATTAGTGGTTAAGTAATTTCAATAATAGAGAAAAGGTGGGATTGATTTATCTTTTATTTTGTTTTTTTTTTCAAGAAATGAATTAATCATTTTCCTTACAACCCGTTTGGAAGTTAAAAAATATTAGAAAAATGAACAAAAAATAGAAAGGATTTTATTTTTCCATGTTTAGATATCAAAAAAGCTTAAATTATAATAAATTAATAAATAAATTGATTTCTACAAATTCTTATCATCTAATTTTTCTTAATTTTTAATCATATTAAAATAATTTTTATTTTAAATGGTCTTTATTATAAAGCGAAAATACAATCAAAAATAAATTATATTTTTTTAAATTTTTCTCAAGTGAAAAATCCTTAATCCAAACTAGCCCTTAGTTTTTGGCAGGGCCATGATATGTGTAGTATGTATTATTCAATTGTGTTGGGTATTTTATCATTGAATTCATATTACTGTGTGAAAGATGGCATCAGTTGGAAGATGTGCTTTAGCTGCAGCTTGTTGGTATATGCTTTCATTTTCTAAATTGATTCTAATGGCCTTGATGCTTGTGATTAGGTTACAAGTAGGGGTGTACAAAATTACTGAAAAATAAAAAATCAGACCGAAATCGAACTAAAATTATAAGCGATTCAATTTTTTGGTATTTGATTTCAGTTTCGATCTTAGAAAATATAAATTTTCGATTTTGGTTTCAGATTCCAAAATATAACCGAACCAAAAAACCGAAAAATCGATTTAAATTTTAATTATATATATAAATTAAATTAATAACTTAATTAATATGTTAATACATGATTTGTCCATTTAATATTTAGAAATCAAAATGGCCAATAGATCCCTAACAACCCTTGTGAAAAATCAATTGTTGAATATTTAGAAAATCGGTTAAAACCCAAAAAAATTGTAAGAAAATCGCTGAATGTTTGGTTCTCAAAGGGATAAAAAATTCAGTTCGATTTTAATTTCGGTTTAAGAATACTAAAAGCCGCAAGGTTTAGTTTGGTTTTTGATTTTGCCCACAACCAAACCGTAATAAATCGATTTCACCCCTAGTTACAAGAGAAATATATAGAAATATATCATGTAGAGACCTTTTGTGTGGATGGAGGGAGAGTAATGCTATTCATACTTTCTACATTCAACGAATTGGAAGATATAATGTATTTAGTTGGGTCATTCATTCCATTAGAGGTCTCGAGTTCTCGAGTTCGAATATTGGTAATATATTTGCATTCATGATCCGCACATTTAAAAAGGTTAATACAATCAATTAGGGGGAATGGTGAGACCCAAACTTCTTGTTTTTATTTTATTTATATTTCTACAAAATCCACAACAATGAAAAACTTAAAGAACAGAGGATAACCAATATGTTCTTTGACCGAAATGGCAAAAAATTGTGCATCAAATCAAAATCATATTAAAAATAAAAGTAAATTACGCATGTATTACAAGTAATTATAAAAATAAATGAAAAACTTGTATAATTGGCACAAGAATTTTATACAAGCATATTGCAACTTGTTCTGAGAACTCGCATCTAAAAAAATTCTTATTCTTATTTAGAGAGGTGAGAGAAGGAAGAAGAATGCAATGATTCATTTCATTTTGTTACATACAATATTAATTGATTATTCTAGGAGAGCTTTGGCGATTTGCCACAAGCAAAGACCTTCCTCTCATCCTTTAGCTTCCAGTAAAACTCTTTGTAGTTGAAATCTCCTAAAATGAGCGAGCCATCGATCACTGATGTCAGGAACTTCAATATTGTAATGAGAATCATTTTCTTACTTTTCACTCCTTCAAACAAACTGCACATGAGCACTAACTTTGATGTCTCGGGGTTTATATAAACTTATATTTGAAAGTCATATTTATTATTATTATTATTATTATTATTATTATTATTATTATTATGAAAATATTTCCATTATTGTTGAATACCATACTTGGCTATGCATTTTCCCGTTTTTCATCATGGTATGAAAATATTTCTATTTTAAGTTATTACAACCTTACAAAACCTTTAATGTCGATAAATGTACTCAAATTGAAAAAAATTTCCATAGAAATATACTTACGAAGATTACATGGTTCTTCTAAATATACATAAATTAAAGAAGATTTTTTTTATGTTCGACAAATATAGTTTTTCAAGAAATTAAGCTCCTGCAACAAAATTATGCAAATTTTTTTTAAAAAAAATCTACAACATTATCGTGTTCAAAATTTTGAATTAAATTTGGGTAAATTTAGAAAAAATTAATACGATTGGATTTTGTTTGAATTCACACAACTCCAAGTCCCAAACATAAAATTCATGCTTTGCCAAGTTAGGACAACTCAAGTGGTAAAAACAACTTATGACTTTGGTGACCCGAAAGTCATGGGTTCGATTCCCCCTTGAGGTATAGGGCCGGCTCTTCACAATATGGGGCCCTAGGTGAGATTTAATTAGGGACCCTTAATATTTTGTTTAATATATTTTTTTTTCTTTCTTCTTTTTTCATATCCGGATTCATATTTACTCGTTGACATAATTAAATTTCAAAATTAACACTAACTATAAATTGACAAATTATGTAAACAAATAAAAATAAATTTAATAAATCTATAGAAATATTAGATCGAAACAATATAACATGATTATTATTATTATTATTACAAATCGAATGTCGAGTAAGGTTTTAGAGATATCGGATTTTTGCCGAGTACAACGCTCTAACCTCAAAACTTCCAAAATCTAAGAAAAAAAAAAATCAGAGTGAAAATAATAAAAAAATAATGCACAAACATTGAAATCAAAATTAGGGTTGATGAAAATTACAGAAAATCGGAGGTCCAAAGATGATGAACACAGGAGTCGGAGTAAAAATCATAGAGAGACCGAGAGATGAGAGTGAGAGATGGAAAGATTTTTTTTAGAGACGCTAAGAGAGAGAGAGTGAAGAGAGTAATAGATACTTAAAAATATAATAATGTTGTTAATTGGGAAGTCAATGAGACTTGAAAAAAAAAAAAAAAGAATTAAATTACATTTATTTTATATTTTAAAATATAATTTCATTTATTTGTTAGTTGGGAAGTCAGTGTATGGGAAGAGGGCATAATGAATAATGTTAACATTATTTAATTTTAAAAAATTTGGGATTCAAAAATATATTATTATATTAAAAAAAATTTGGGGGCCCCAAAATTTTTGAGGCCCTAGGCGAGCACCTTAGCCGCCTAAAGGAAGAGCCGGCCCTGTTGAGATATTACGCCAGTGAATTAACAGGGATGCATCAACGGGTGGGCGACTTTCACCCTCCTGGATTTGGTGTCGCACCATAATGTCCAAAGTGGTGCGATGGTGGCTGGAGTTCCCTAATTCTCAAAAAAGATGATCCATGCTACTAATTAAACATATGCTTAGTGTCAAATAAATCCAATTGTAAATTAGAAATAATTATTTCAATTTTTTACTTGTAAATATGCTTTTATTGTAGGATAATTGAAAATGGTTGGCATATCCATAATTATTTTTAATTCACTTGCAATACGATAATTCTTTTTTATATTAATTATATATTAAATTCTTAGATATATGTATTTCGTTTCCGCATTCTTCTATTTTTGAACTACAAATAAGATTTTATTTTATCTTTGTAAAGTCCATTGAATTGAAACACAAAATATTTTTGAACTGCTAAAATAATAATTAATACAAATCTAACATAGTAACATGGGAATTAAAAATGTAAAATTAAAATAACCTCATACACAATTTATTAACTAATATGATTTCTAAAATACTAAACTTTCCTTAATTATGCAAAATATCTTACTATTACCATAAAAGATTTTGCGTACATAAAAAGCCCGTATTATCGTTTAAATTAGAAAAAAAATTCAAACTTTTTTTGACCAAAAAAAAAATATTAAGAAAAAGATTGAATAATACAAAAGAAAAAAAAATTGAACTTATTTATATATGAATTTCCATTGTATTACATGTTTAAATGTTCATACTTTTTCTTTTTGTTTTCAAGTTCTTCTCCTACTATTCCATGAAACAAATTTTCCTATTTTAAATTATTAACATTAAAGTTTATATATATATATAAGAAAGGAACAAAAGAATATGAACAAAAACAATGTACCTTTGATTTATCAAAGAAAAGTTCAAGAAAAATGAAGTAAATATATCATAAATCTATTGAACAAAAATATAATTTTGCACATGGTTAATATTTGATTTTTAAAATTTTTAATCATGTGAAAACAACTTTCTAATTTAATAATATTTTATATGGAAAGAAATATAATGAAGAATTAATTTTCTTTTTTTCTTCTTTCAACCAAAACTTTTATCTAGACAAAGGATAAATAATTTTTTTCAATAAAAATCTGAATCTTATAAGTGATAGATTGAAAGGTATCTATCGTATACAATATAATTAATTACACATTATTATTTTAAAATTCATGACCTTGATTTTTTGATTTAAAAATAATTTAGATTTAATAAAGGATTTGCAAAATATATATTCAAAGATGAGAAACATTTCAATTTTTTTTTAAAATAAAATAAAACACAAAGTTCAAAGTTCAAAGGGGCTATTCAATTGAATTTGTGCGTTTGGGTCAATGGTTTATCTTCTAACTCCCCGTATACAAAGGTTTATTTATTTATTTTTATAAACATACATACAATACATTTAGAAGTTTAGAATGAAAATACTAAATTTAAAATGATTTTTTTTTTTATAAAATAGAATAAAAAAACACATTACATTTTATATAAATTTATGTAAATTCAAATCCATAATTAAAATTTATGTTCGAAGACAGAGTCATACATTATTTTTTTTTCAGTCAAAATATATGAGAACTTTCTTTTTGGAGTCGTGTTATAGAATTGTGTTTTTATTTTTTGTTATTTGGCTAGATTAGGTTAAGTGAAGCATTTTCGGGCTTTGTTTGCTATCATACACTGTGGGACAAGGGTAGTCATGAATCAAATCCTCAACCAATTTAAAGGAGTGTTAATTTTATGTACAAATTGTTAGGACCCTATGAGCATCCAGATCAAATTGACACCAAGAAGTTTACGTGGTTCGGTCAATAACGACCTACGTCCACGGAGCACACACCAAAATTCACTAACTCGCCGGAAAATGTTACAATTCTCTCTCTCTCTCCCTCTCTCCTCTCTCTCTCTCTCTCTCACACACACACACACACACATTTCCTGCCTTCTTCCTCTCAGCTCTCTTTGCACTCTCTCTGTGCTATACTTGCACTACTGTGCTATATAAAACATCTTCCATAGCCCTCTTTTTATAGGCTTAGAAGTTTAAATGATAATCAATACAAATTGGAAGTTTAAAACTAAGAGATTAATGGAGAATAAAAGCATGCGTTTTCTGACTCAGCTCAACACTTCTACAGCTGTGTTTCTGGCTCCATCTCTAACACAAACACCTTTTAAATGATGTTGTAAGAGAAATAAGGATATGGAGATGATTGAATGTGTATGAAGCGGGCTCGTTGCGCTAGCCCCATCAAAGGTGTTAGGTAGATGCTTTATTTTACAAAGGGTACCTCAATCAAATATTTAAGGAAGGGAATCATAAAATATTGTAGAAATTCGTAGAAAGGGAAAGTTAAGGAGGGAGGTGAACATACGCGATTAGAAGAGGGAAAAAGAAGATAGAGCGGAATAGAATAAGGATAGAGGAAAAATAAGATATAGGAAGAGAGGATAGTGACATTGGGTAATTTAGCATTGGACTAATTGTATATTGAAGTTGGCTTTTTTTTTTGGGAGTTGGAGGTTGCGTTTTACCTAAAAAATTACACATATTTTGTAAGGGCCCCGACCCGAAATTAAGGGTATGTATTCTTATTAAAAATATATCTCTTAGACCACCTTGTGACGCCTTGAACCCGCCAAGTGGGGCTTTGGGTTCCAAGTGTTTTCATTACTTGTATTTATATTCTCACACTCAATTATGTAGTGGAAATAATAACAACTCCCATAATATACCAAAGTTTCGGAGTATTTATAATCTCAAAAGGTATTCCCAACATCCCAGTATTCACAAATATATATATATATAATATATATATATATATATGTTATACATCTCAGAAAACTTAAAATAATACGACCCCACAAAATAATACAACTCAAAAATGTAAACCAAAGTTTGTACCCTCTCTCTCTCCAACTCTCTCTTCACCTCTCTCAT